>NW_019416749.1:1341608-1352376 GCF_000390285.2 Anoplophora glabripennis | reverse complement strand
GACTTCTGAACCAAATGAAATGCAAATAAGCTGTTGATTTATATGACATGAAAATAAATGTTTATAGATGCACCCGAGGACGTGTGATTGTCAGGATGGTCGTGTCGGAGATGTCTTTCTCACGGACCGAGTCCTTCAGACTCTGGGAATTTCAAATACTTTACTATAGACCTTTTATAGCTTGTACCTAGATAAATAAAAATAGTTATTTACTACTTAAGCTGTTTATTTTTTTCGCCAGTTTTATGATGGCAAGCTTGGGTTCGGGGAGATCTAAGGGTCACTCAACGTAGCCGCGGTCAAGGAATATATGGCATTCACCTTATAATTACTTTATAAGGGAATCCCTAGGAGATAAAGAATTTGATTGGTTCCTTTAAGAATAATTTTGACCTGACGAGTGAAGGGAAGTATCCGGGGAGATACTGAGAGCAGTTCCACTTGGGCATTTGAAGACGGAAGTACACTGCTATTCTGTCGACCGCGGATTCGTTATCGAGCCTCTGGTTGTTATCATAAACATCTCGAGTACATACGGTGTTCCTTATTATTTTGTGATGATGAGTGAAACGAACGGTGATGCTACTGCCCAACTTAGGTCTACGACTCCGACATATATATATATATATATGTATGTATATGCGCATATATGTGAAATAAGGAAATGGGACTTATCAGGACCAACCACTAAGAAAGGAAGAAGAAAAAGAAGAAGAAGAAGCTGTATACGAAAACTTCATTTTTGAGAAAAATGTACTGGAAAAATATGAAATATAATATTTAGAAATCAACAAAAAATTAGATAAATATATTTTTATTGAATTAATAATGTAGGATTTAATGTGAAAGCAGAAATACATTGTTAGTATGTCACTAGACATCATGCGACGTATAATAATATGTTTTTTTATTTTAACATTAAATTACATTTATCTCTATAAGGATGTTATTTTTGTGAATCGGAGTATCATGTGCATATAGATATATCGACATATATATAGACAAAAATGTCTATCATATTAATTAAAAAGTATCCCATTCTATTTTCTCTTGCCCTTAAAGTAGGCGTTGAAAATTGTCATATTGATTGTCGGTGTGCAGTAATTTTAAAACATTAACGCCATTCTTTAGTTTATTTAAATGGGACGAGGAAAATCCTTCTTCATTTTTGACTCGATGAAGTATGACTCGTTGAAGCGTACGACTTATCATTCAATCAGTTAAAAAAGCGTACGATATATATTTCAATATATGTATGTGCTTATATTTTTGAAAGCCGGTGTACGTATTTTTACCATTGAACGTAAACAACAGAATTCAATCGACAAAAAAGTCCAAGACCTACCTGAGTGCAATAATCGATCCAGTCTTCCACCGATGCACTTTGGAGGCTACATGAAAGCTCCTTTATTATTAAAAAACATGTCTCAAAGATGTCGCCGGTGCCATTTCCGCATCCTTGTTCTGTTCTTTATCGCCTTCCCCACAGCGCCAACGTCCCTTGGAGTCAATTTTCCGATTTAACGGAGTTAACTCTAAAGGCGAGGCGCATAAATGAAACTGACTCTTAGTTATAGGTAATAAGAGAGAGCAATTTAAGTCCACTTTAAAGTGGAAAATATTGGACGAGGTATTGGTTTCTTTGAAAGGAGGCGACCTAAATAAAAAGTTTTTATTAATTGATCACGCGATTCATTCTTAACTTGATAGCGATATTCCACCAAGGGACTGAAAATAAAAAAGCTATTGCTTAACTTACCATAAAATATATTACGTAATAATATCACCAGCAAAAGTTAACAAAATAATAATTTCTTACTCATAAGCAAAGCGATTCTAGAGAATAGTTGTCCTAAGTGTTCTGTGATTCATCATCTCCGGAGATCGGTATACGTAAATAATCATTTTAAAAATGAAAATAACAGTTCAATATTTACAGAGGTCAGAGGCGCCTATCTAAGTTTTTAATACATTATTTTTTCCCGCCTCATTATACAAGCTCATTATACAAGCATTATGCATCTGAAGCTTCGCATCGATCAATTTATTCGATACGTATCTAGCAGCACCCTAATGCTTGCCGTATATTGCCGCTTACTAGCATAATATGGATTACTACTGTTTCATTCGGTTTTAGGAATCAGATCCAAGCAACACAGGCTAATAAATACTAATAATAATAATAAATTTATAAGGCGGCGATTCTAAAATTTTTCTAAATAATATTACGTCATACCTAGTTGGTACTATAGGCGCTTTTTCAAGTTTATTGAGCTGTTAAGAGTCCGTTTATAATTATTTATACTATGTTACAGCGACTCGTAAATAAAAATAAATGTCTTTCTATAAAAGAGAATAATTCCCTTCAGCATTAAGAAAATTTCTCCATGAATTACAGATGCAGGAAACTTAACTATTTTCAGAACTATTATAATGGAAAGTCATTTTACTTTAATAACTCCTGAAATTAAGTTAATTTTATTCCAGACCCTTATGAACTGTGCAAGTTATAGCTATAGAATCCATCAGCATTAATGATTTAGACATAATTCTTCTAAGAACTATTAAATTTAGTTAAATTAAAAGGGTTATAGTCGTAACTACGAAGAAACTAACTGAACAAACGTCTGAGCTAAAATTATTTTACAAGTATAAGATCACGCTACATTATTTCATTATGAATTTATAAGCTAAATTGTAGAAGCTCGTTAAAGATGGCGATGATAGTTTATTCAAGTGATTATTATTTATAATGTCAGTACACTATAAAAGTAATTTACTTTCCTACGTTTCGAGAAAATGGTGACATAAATATTTGTGAATTTTAGTTATAGAATGTACAGGGTGGGCCATTAGTGTGAGAAAGTAAAATAATTCCCTTGTTATTCATAATACAGAAAAAAATACAATATAAAAGTTGTACAGAATCAAAAACCTAAAGGACGAAATTAATTTGAAACACACAGGGCGATGAGTAAAAACGGGACACGCCAAATATTACAATTTTTAAATGAAACACCCTGTATATTTTTAAACATATGGAAGAACATATGGAGAAAGTTCTATATGTGGCAATATAAACAGTTTAACATTTTAGTGCGGGGTTGCCAAGTTATGCAGAAAATTCTTTGGAAAGTTTAAACTAGATTTTCTAAAATTTTTCAAATGGGACACACTGTATTTTATTGTTCTATTTTATTCACATATCAGTCCACTTCAACTTTTATTATGTATGTTCTACACCTGAAGTTGTTAGGTTTTATATAGCAACATTTCTGGAAAAACCTAATTATTATTATTTTCGGTGGCACGAAATGGCTTTGGAAAAAACTGTTACTTTGTATCAACTTGTCAGTTCATAATTTATCATTTCATTTTGAGTTAATTTTTAGTTAATATTTATTTTAGGTATTCTATAAAATAATAAAAATTAAGTTTTTTCAGAAATGTTGCTATATCTTAAAAACTAACAATTTTAGATATAGAACATGCTTAATAAATGTTGAAGTGGACCGATATGTGAATAAAATAGAATAATGAAATACAGGATATTCCATTTGAAAAATTTTAGAAAATCAAGTTTAAACTTTGTAAAAATGATCGTATTATAAAAATGCCCTGTATAAAATATCGATATTAGCTATAGGAGTCTTCGCCTAACATTTGCCTATAACTCTATCAAATATTTTTGTGTTAGTGGTTGAAAGTTAATACAACTTCTTAGAGGTCGTGTTCTTTTCCAAAATTCGAAGAATTTTCTACATAACTTGGCAACCCCGCACTAAAATGATAAACTGTTGACATTGCCGTACATAGAACTTTCTCGGAAATCCATGTGTTTAAAAATATACAGGGTGTTCCATTTAAAAAATGTAATATTTGGCGCGTCCCGTTTTTACTCATCACCCTGTATGTATCAAATTAATTTTGTAGTTTAGGTTTCTTGATTCTGTATAACTTTTATATAAACTTTTTTTCTGTATTATTTCTGAGTAATAAGTACTTTCTCACACTAATGGCCCACCCTGTATGTAGGAATGGCTGTAATGAGAAGATGATGGGGATAGACAAAGGCAACGTACAACAACTATAGAATAGGCAGGGATCACTCAATAATGAGGACATTTATTCCGATTTAGCTACAAGTGCACCAAATACGCGTTTTTCTGTAAAATTTATGTAACGTGTATCTGCCTGTATTTGAATGAAACCTCAGTTTTGGTTCAAATATTATCAGAAACGAGTTAAATATTCAAAATGCTCAATATTGAGTAAAAATATACTCAAATACAATCTGTATACTTACTTACATGTCGTTATCTACATTGAATCTCAAAATTTGATGGGGAATGTATAAAAATTTGATTCCTCGATACAAAAAATGTCATTGAATTTAGATTTTATTAATCTTGTTTAAGGTTTAAGCTGCTTTGAAGGGAATTTAATACATCTGCATTGGAGCTGACGAAATTATCTCTTACTCAATGCCTTCTATGTCAATGCTCTCTTTGTTGATATATCTAAATCAATTTTATAGAATTTTCTTGCTTAAATTTTATATTACATTTTTTGATGGGATACCCTGGTATTGTGCCTTTTACAATTTTACACAAATGGCCATGAAGTTATCGAGAGAGTTTTGATGTGAAAACTTTCCATATGTACAGAAAAAATGCTCATACGCAAACGGCCATTTTGAAATTATTTTTAATTATGAAAGATGTTTTTAAATAAACATATGATTCAAGTAACTCATTGACTGGTTACTTTTATGTTAAAATTATTATGAATTTTGAATTAAAATAAATTCAATATTTTCGTAATATTTAGTAACTTCGAAATTCTATCCGTCATTGATTATCATTGAAATGGATTCAGCGAATGTTTATCTTTAATTAGTTAAATCTAAAACATCCATAGCATTAATCTAAATCAAACAACTCTCAGACATATTTGAGCAAATGCGATTTTGTTTTAATTTAAATATCCTGTATCTCGAAAATCAGTCAGTTAGTTCATTAAGTTTATTTGGTTTAATATGATTCAAGGAACAACTTCCTGAAGTCATCAAATGAATGTAAAAATCATCATGTTGTCGAATTAAAAGTGTAGATCGATAAACTATATTTGAAGTTATTAAACAAACATACCACATATCACTATTAAACTAAATCGTTAATTCTGAAATAGCGATTGGATATTTCAAGTATCTCCGCTCTAAATCTGAAAGACAAAGGGGCGGTTGAATGGTGAAACAGATTGGAATTTAAATTAGTATTGTGAAATATTAGGTAAAGTTGGGGAGGGAGTTTATTTTGCGTTTATTTATGTAAGAATAGTTGGCGATGTGATCAATGCCGTGGATAACCGCAGGGAACAATGGAGGACGGAGATGGTTTAGTGATTTAGTTAAAAAAATAGTAATTAGTTTTAAGGGAGAAAAATTATTTTTGGCTGGTTAAAGCACATCAAAAATTAATTTAAGAAATTTATTGGAATCATGGTGTGAATATAATATGGTGGCCTTAAATTTGACAAAATATTTAAGGTTATGTTGTAAGTTTGTGTTTGATGTTATGCCACCCTGTAATATCATGTAGTAATGCTGCCAAAACTCTGGAATTTATACAGAAAGGTTATATGAAACTTACCTAGGATCCTTCAGATAATGGTAATTTAGTTACCCTAATGCGGTTGCTCGCGTGGTTTCTACCTAACCAGGGTTAGACGAGATAGCTCTGAGTTTCGAATGAATGGGGGCGCTAAAACTTAATCGTTAGAGTTAGCACCGGAAATATTGATATCTTCGAGTACATTTAACGGGGACATATTAATTAAGTCGTTTCTCATTTTTCCTTTGTCCAAAATGTTTAAAATTTATTGAATCATTATTTAATGATTGTTTTGTGCGAGAAAAGGGGGTAGGAGATAGTTGGTACCTTAGACAGGTTTTGTTTGAAGCTGAAACGTAAATATATTACCTCTACAGGGTGATTCACAAATGGTGACCAAAAATGAAACATCGTATTCTTTGGTGAATTTTAAGGAAGTCTTTCCGATAAAGTTTTTATCTAGGACGCTTCGTTAAAAAGATACAGAGTGTTAAATCCGAAAATATCATGGTTGTTACCGTAAAGCAGTGGCGTACTATTTTATTTTAAAAAATAAGCCACCGATACCCTGTATCTCCGCCACTGAAACATCTAAATTTTAGAAAAAGGGCTCAGATTTGGGACAATGTTTACATAAAAACGTTTGTTCAATTTCAAATTATTTCACTTACTAGTTTTTAAATTATTTAAAAAAATTAAAAATATTTTTTGAAGTTTAACACCTTGTATCTTTTTAACGAAGCGTCATGGATAAAAACTTTATAAGAAAGACTCTTAAACTTCACCAAAGAATACGAGGTTTCATTTTTGGTCACCATTTGTGAATCACCCCGTATAATTCCAATAGACATAAAGTGGACATAAGCAAATCCAATAATGTAATGTCAAAATTAGGTATTTGCATTAACGCATGCACCCGAAACTAGCATCATTGACCATTGGTGGTAGTAGAACTTATAAAAGCAAAATCATCGGGAATAAGTGTTGAGTAAGGAAATAGGCAATAGGTCATTAAGATTTGACGGAATCTCAGTCTAAATAAAAAGCATTTCTAATTTAGAATCTCAGCAAATTCATCATTATTCTGTCGTTTTGAATATTATTTCGAATAATTCTAATATCTATGAAGATGTCTCACATTTAATTTTTTTAATTCGTTTTTCTCGTCCCAGAAAACTCCTTAATCCAAATTTTCAAAAGGATCTTTTGAAAACTTTCTAAGAATTTTAAGAATTTCGAATTTAAAATTTCAACTTTAACTCCCTGTAACTTTTTTATTAGCCACATATGGACCAAGGTAAGTTTGGCTTAGTCGCATTATTTTGATGTTAGGAATTTACCCTTGCTCTGTGTCCCATTAATTTCGGGATGCCCTGTATATTAAAAATGGACAGTATTTTATCAAATATCATTTGGTTTTAAACAAATATGGGGCGAAAAGAAAAGTGTTAAGTGTTCAGTTAGCGATCAACGTTTGTAATTTATTATTGCATTATTAAAAGGTATTTCTTTGTTGGCACTCCTAAATTACCTTTTTGTGTTTCATATACTCTGTAATTAACTTTGACTTCAATGTTTGCAGTCTTTAAGTGGCTCGCAGCTTGGCACAAATCAGATTGTCAATTGGCTAGCGACTGGTATTGACAGAGGATCATTTCCTGTGAGTAGTCTCTTCCCGTAATCATTATTTTCCCTTCACTCTGAGCGACTACACCCGATTTCATCGCACTAATCGTAATAGTTTGGGAAAGTTTTCCTTGAGATGTAATATACAAGTAAGCAGTAATCTGCTTGTAGTTGAAATAGAACCTCGTTAAAGTGATATAAAATGTACATTTAGTTGAAGTTGCACAATGTCTGTACAATTTACAGGAATCTACACAACACAACAAAACGTGCAGAGTAATAATAACTTGTCTGCGGCACGCTTTGTTCGTTTTTCCATTTGTTTGCCTATAATTCTGATCACACTATAACTTTATTATACTTTATTTGCAGCAGGTTGTACAGGATGGCCCTTCCAAGTTATTATTATTGTTATTTGGATGAAGCTTGGACAGCTATAGATCTAGTCCTAGGGTAAAGATATACAGGGCGTCGCATTGAAAATATCAAAGATAAGATCAAGCAGCTAAACACTTTTGTATGAATAAAAATGTATTTGGCGGATGCACTGCCTGTCAAACTTGATACATATTTGTGTAAGTCGCTTATTGTTATTTTTAATGGTAAGAAAGCATTGGGTGAATGAACCTTGGTTGGGCGCTTCGTATTTATTACACATCATATTGCATATCAACAGGGCCTCATTATTGTCCACGCAATTACCTAATTTATTTATTTTTACCTCGCGTGGAATGAAATCTGAAAGCCCGAAAGTTTTCCATTTGAGGGAGGCAAATGGAGAGATTTGGGTAAATTGAATAATGATTGCTAGGCGAACCCCAAAATTTATGCGTTATTCATTCGTCAACCTTTGATGAAGCAGCGTAATTAGGTTAAATACGCCTGGCACAGGAAAAACCAAAGAAAATTACATGCATATGCCGTAATTTGGAAATATCATGCAGTCTGTCGCCTTATATTCTAGCGAGGAATTAAGCGCAGGTGGAAATACAGAATTTGTTCCTTTGGTATATTTCTAAGAAAAAAAACACTATAGAAGTTTCGTATGTTATAGCTGTCTCATATTTTAATAAAAATTCCTCTAAAGGTGTCCTCAAAAATGTAACTAACACAACGTATGAAATCAAAAATTACTCTAGCTCAGCGTAAAACGTATCGTTATTAATGATTATTCTAAGAGACAACTACTTTGCGGACTAATGTCCTTACCAGCAATTACATCTGAAATTTCTAGTAATAGTTCAGATTAACAGTAACCATTTGAGATATAACATGATTTGTATAACTTACCACTGAGTCTTCACTGAAGATACCAACAATGAAGGACAGCGAAACGTTTGAAAGCATTACAGAGGACCATAGTTGTATGAGGAGAGGTAATGGGGACATTCATCAAATTTTCAAAAACATTCTTATGATGTATTGTATTGCTCATGATTAGGCGATCCTTAAAATTTCAACTCAATCCGTTGAGCGGTTTTCAAACTATATGATTTTTAAAATGCGAATATTTGTCTCAGCCGTGGCAATGCAGTGACGTCACCGCATGGGACGGTCAGACGGCTTGGTGCTACCTCCAGATGAATTTCTGCAGCTACAGAATGTTTTAGCGTTTGTGCATATTAAATTTAAAAAATGCAAGCAAATTTCGTAAAAGCAGATTCTTTGTCAGAAGTAGGTTTGTTAATGGTTATGTGTTTTTTAAATAAAAACCACGACTTTATCTGTGCTGACATGAGAGGAGTGAAAATGCAAAGGTTACGTTTACGAGAATCTTAAAATTGCAATATCTTTCCGTTAAGCAAATAAAAAAATTTGCTGAATGAGCCCATTAATTACGACTAGGTTTATAAGCCACGATAGAACAACCAGAAGACTCATCCATAGACGTTGTATAATTAAAAAAAATCGCAGCATAACCTATTTCCTTTCACCAGAAAAAGGAAGATAATCTGCTTAAATGAAGTTATTATCTTCAATAAAACCATTCAGTAGTAAGACGTAAAACTCAAGACAACAATTTAACCCGAGTACCCCATGTCGATAAGTACAAAAAACCATAATATTCTTTTGGATTTACAGAAAACTTTTTGGAAAGTTGTTGGAGCTTAATCCTAGAGAAGAATCTATTGCATGTTGACCTGCTATTCCAGGTTACATTCAAACTGAGATTGATAAACTACAGTGATTGGTCAGCACAACACATAGGTCCCAGAGAGACCCTCTATTACTTCTGAGCCACACCTTGTTGGTGAATGGAGAAGCAAGAGAGGCCTTATATCTCCTTAAAATATTGTAAAGGGGTTAAAGATCAAGATAGGAGATACACGGTTGACCTCAAAGAATTAGTAGAGGAAGAAGAGAGAGATTCTTAAGCGCTAGCGATAATATACTTCCTACATACATTTTTCATAAAAATTTCAACGTGCAGATACAGGATAGAGAAGTCTGATTGATGCTCAAGTCTCGTCTAGTTCACTGACGGGTCGAAGCTTGAGGCACAGAGGCGGGTATCTGTGTCGAGCGACCAGAGTTGAATCTGTTATATGCTCTGGGAAAGTATGTCATGGATCTCAATCTCAAATTCTAATATGCGTAACCAGGGCTTTACACGTACTTTTGCCCTATAGAGTCATCTCTCGTGCGCTGTTAGAATGCGTCAATGCACCAATTAAAATTAAAAAAGAAGCATCCTGTATATCTTTATTTTACAGATTATGGTACGAACTGTATCTATCAGTAAGCTTAGTGCATGTACAGAGTCTAACAGAGCCGGCGCGAGGGTAGGTGACCTTCACAGCTGACTTGCGTTCAGTTATTTACGGAACCTTGCAGTAGTTGGTGTCGCGTCGATACCTTTCTTTTTTACGTCTGCNGGACATATTTGCGCCCAGGTTTGATCGACAGAGGAAAAAATGGAGGTTCAGCCTTCATTTCAGTGGACTATATATTTAAAGACACATTTGTAAACGTTAATATGTCAAAAACAGGATTTTTTAGTAGAATATATTAAATATTTACCTTAAAAGTGTGAGTAGAATCCAGAAATAAAATATCCGTTGGAAATAAAGTTAATGTCAACAAAAGATAGCGTGCTCGAAAATTTACCATTTACCCTCTTAGTCTACGTATAAAATATCTAATGGACGATCACCTGCCACACTTTACATATTGTGTTTGTATACATTTTTACAACTTTATATATGTACATTTTAAATTGATATGTAACTATTATTAAAATGTTTGAAAGATGATATATCGACTTTGTTAATGTATTGTAGCAATTTGTACCATAGACAGGTTTTGTTATCTTGCTTTGCATATTATTGTTTTATTATTTATATAACATGCATGCAATCATAATAACTTGGACAACAAATATATCACCTTCTTTTATATTATGCACATTTAAACAACGTCTAAGCGAATGGTGCACATCCATCGACAGTATCTAAAGTTAACATAAAATTTTTGTTCTCAAGAATATTGGTGAAATACGATGGTGATGTGCAGGAATATATATATATATA